>NW_027206588.1:290000-328462 GCF_024711535.1 Dipodomys merriami
GGGTTCACCATTGACTGCCTGGCTGTTGTCCACTGCAGGATGCCTGTGCAGTACATCCTTGGGGACTGGGACTTTCGTTGGCTCAATCAGAAGATGACACTCCCGGTGTTTATTCCGCCACCATAGACAGAGGTAAGTGGGTCACTGGCACAGGACAGTCAGGGAATGAGGAAGGAGTGGAGACCTGAGTTACTTCGAGACTTCCTGTAGAGGGCACTAGGACCACGTGACTGCCATTCTCAGAGGCAGAGGTGGGTCTCTTTGCTGGCTCAACCTTTAGTCTACATGGCATATCTGGGATTCAGAAAGGGCTGACTGAAGGTGGGGCAGGCTTGGATAGAGGCTGGTGGGAAAACAAGAGGCACTGGGCTCTGAGCAGGGTTGTTTCTTTGAGGATACTTACAACCTAGGAACATTCCTGGGACGGACCAGCACTTTTCTTCCAGAGAGAGAGGGACCTAGAGCCCCTCCAGTTGGAGTCCCTGGCAGAGAAATCCTTTCATATTCACATCCTGTGGTTGGATAACTGCAACTCACCTTGCTGCCCAGTGTCAAGGTAGGAGAATGAGAGATCCTGAGTCTTTGATAAGGTCAGGGGATCCTCAGTATGAGATTGTACTTCAACATCCTAAGTTGGTGCATGGTCAGTCCCATCTAAGACTGCCATGATGTAAGACATAGAATCTAGAGAATCAGAGCCAGATGGGGTCTGTTCTGGGAGTCCTGAGTATTATGTGTGAACTTTGAGCTCCCGTGTACCAACCTGCTTCCCTTTTTGGGTGGGTCTTTGCTAGAAAAAGCTTGAAACTAAGGACTGGGTTTTATCCCTTGTCTTTGATGATCAAAGCTAGCACTCTACCATTTGAGCCAAAGCTTCACTTCCAACTTTTTTGGGTGTTTAATTGTAGAAAAAAGTTCTAATGGACTTTGTGCCATGGGTGGAATCCAACTGTAGTCCTCAGATATCAGTCTCCTGAGGGGATAGGATGAAAAGGATGGAAAATTATCTTTGGCCAGGTGCCAGTAGCTCATGGCTGCCATCCTAGGTACTTAGAAGCTGAGATCTGAGCATCATGGTTCAAAGCTATCATGTGCAGGAAAGACCCTGAGATTCTTATCTCCAACGGACCACTTGAAAACTGGAAGTGGTGCTGTGGCTCAAGTAGTAGAGTGCTTGCCTTGAGCTGAAAAACTCAAGGACAGCACCCAGGCCCAGAATTCAAGCCCCACAACTGAAAAAAGAAAGCAAAATGGTGGAGGTGTGTGTGTGGGAGAGGCTTTGTTTGGGAGACCATCTGCTGGCTTCAATGTACAGACATTTTTAAGAACTCCCCGTTTACCCCAGTTTGAAGCCAGAGCTTCAAGAGGACTTGGACTGTGGCAGGCAGGGAGTGGGCAAATGGGTGCAGGGGTGGGATTATTGTGTCTGTATTCTCTCCATTGAAGGACGGATTTGGATGCTGGGTGACAAAGTCTGAAGTGAAGGGTTGAAAGAAGATTGTGGCCTGATGAGGTGAAGCCGGAAGCCGCTGGTGGCTCACAACTGTCATCCTAGCTACTCAGAAGGCTGAAATGTGAAGACCATGGTTCCAAGCCAGCTTGGGCAGAAAAGTCTGTGAGACTTGATGTCCAATGGACCACCAGAGAACAGGATTTGGTGCTGTGGCTCAAGTGGGATATTGCTCACCTTCAGCTGAAGGGCTGAGGGACACTACCCTGGTCCAGAGTTCAAACCCCATGACCAACTACAAAAAAAAGAGGGGGCTAAGTTTTCGGCATAGCAGTATGTACATTAAGAACTGCCATGTTGGACTATGATACATTCCAGATATGTGAGAGGCTTACTGGTTTTTCTATAGTAGGTCTGATGTCGGTAGTGCCACCTTCTTGAGGGTAGGATGTGATCCTAATTGAGACAGTTCATGGGTCTGTACTCAGGGACTGCCGAAGCCTTGGGCTGTCCGTGTGTGTGTGTGTGTGTGTGTGTGTATGTGTGTGTGTGTGTGCATGTGTGTGTGTTTCTGTGTCTGTGTCTATGTCTGTGTGTGTGTGTTTGGAGTTAGAAGATCTGGGCCTTGAACTCAGGGTCTAGGTGCTGTTCTTGAGCTTCTGTGATCAAAGCTTTTGCTCTGACACTTGAGCCATAGCTCCACCTCTAGATTTTTGGTGTTTCACTGTAGATAAGAGCCTCACAGTCTTTCCAGAATGGGCTGGCTTTGAACTGTGATCTTCAAACATCAGCCTCCTGAGTAGCATGGAAGACAAACATGAACCACCCCTGCAGGTTGTGTGTGTGTATGTGTGTGTGTGTGTGTGTGTGTGTGTGTGTGTGTGTGTGTGTGTGTGTGTGTGTGTGAGTGTGGAAGTGGGCTGTAACAAGGAGCAGTGGACCCTTTGGTAACTTCTGCGTGCTTTCTTTGGTGGGTACATGTACTTTGTGGCTGAGGTCTGGGGACCTGAAAGGGTGAGATGCTTGATGGGGACTCAGCACTGCTAAATTATAAGACCAAGGGATTTGTATGTCCTGGAGCTGTCTACTTCCTTGGGCCTGGTTGGTGGCAGAAGGAGCTTAGGAGGACCTGGGGGTGGAGCCCACAGGGGGTGGCTCCCCAGGGGGACAAAGAGCATGGCCAGCACTTAGTAAGGATGAGAGCCCTGTTAATATGGAGCACACTTTCATGCTTCAGACTTTGGGTCTTATCATGATGTCTGATGGGTGAGGCCAACCCTATTTTAAATGTTGAGCTGTGATCTTCAGATCTTAGCCTCCTGAGTAGCTAGGATTATTGGCATGAGCCTCTGGCACCAGGGCTTCTGATTCTTTTTGGTATATTAGGGTTTGAATTCAAGGCTTTAGACTTGCCGGTCAGGTCTTCTAACATGCGAGCCAAGACTTTTTGTCTTGGGCATTTCTGAGATAGAGTCTCAATATATGCTCAGGCTGGTCTGCATCGGGATTCCTCACTGTTACCCTTCTGGCCAGACCCTGGTTATAAGAAAATGAATTCACTCTATGTCTATATCGCTTTGCTGGGGTGTCATTTCGAGGAGTGGGGGCAGTGTGAAGAGGAAAGACCCCAGAACTGCCACCTCCTGGGGGACATTTGTTCTTGTGACAGAGCCAAGTCATTGCTGTGTATGACGAGGAAGCCGCCATCAGACTGACCTGGAACAATGCTCAAAGGTATGTAGGCTGTTGAAGTATCAAACCCACCCATGTCTGCTTCCCACTCACAAGGGGGTGCAGTGCAGGTGGTCCAGCACTTGCCCTAGGGGATTATAAGTGGATGGTGGTGGTCAGGTGTCGGTGGTTCCTGCACATCATCCTGGCTATTGGGGAGGCTGAGGTCTTATAGACGTGACTCAAAGCCAGCCAGGACAGGAGCGTCTGTGAGATTCTTATCTCCCATAAAGCAACAACCACCCCACCACACACACAAATCCAGATGTGGTGCTGTGGCTCAAGTGGTAGAGCCTCATCCTTGAGTAAAAGAAGCTCAGGGATGACAATCAGGCCCTGAATCCAAGCCCTAGGACTCACAAAAAATAATGAAATAAATGAAGAATGGGCGTCTGTTACCTTACTACCAAAAAGGATGGATTCAGTCTTCTCTCTGGTACTTGTATCCAAAGATAATGGGCTTCTCTTGATGTTCCTCTAAACTTCTCCTTCTCTCCATTATCTTTCCAGGCTTCAGTTGAAGGATAGAATTCAGATCATTCCACTCAATGTGACCTTGTGTACCCTCCCCTGCCCGCCTTCCTTGGGGTGGGGAGCCTGGTTGTACTCACCACAGGGAGGATAAGGAACCGGAGAGATAGAGTAGGTATCCCCAAAACTTACACACACACACACACACACACACACACACACACACACACATACTCACCCAGGCCAATTCAGACTAGCTTTTTCCAAAGACACTTCATCTCCTTGGATTAACTGACCTAGGAGAGGAACTTGATCCCCTGTAAATGACTATTTTAACTAGGGCTCGCTACTTGACATGAGATAAAAAGAAGCTCAAAAGAAAGGCTTTGGTACCCGTCACTGCCACGCCTACTCCGGCGGTGTCTGCTTAGCATGGAACACCTACTTTAAGACCTGAGAATGGGGCTTCACAGAAGCCTACCTCTGAGAATGGACTTCACCGAAGTCTACCTCAGAGAATGGGGCTTCAAAGAGGCCTACCTCCTGGAAAGGCTGGCAAGCCCCTGGTAAAGATATGTTTCTGTTCCTGTTTTTCTTTTCTTCGCTGTATAGGAGTGCCTATTAATCTTTTACTGTTCCTGCTGTTTGTTCTACTTACTCATGCTCAACGTTCCCTTATTCAGGGCTCTTTCTTGGAAGTGTTGATGACTCCAACATCCGATGAGTGTCCTAAGAATATGACTAACTCACCAGAGTTAAGTGCTACCCTAAAAGCCCCTCTTATGGAGGCTATTAGACAAGTCATAAGTAAATATAAAAGTATTGGGGGTTTCATGACGTCACTTCAGCAGAAGGAATTGTTTGTAAGAGATTTACAAGAAGCTGTTGGCACGGCTAAAACAAAAAGAGTGCATGGCTATTGGAGACTTCCCTTTAATCCTGAAACATATACAATAGACCCATATAGATATCCTGTAGATAAGAAAGATGTAGAGGGATATTTAGCCAAAAGCTAAATAAGATTCCTAAAAGGTTGTTAGATGGAAGGTGGCAATGACTTATCAGAAGAAAACGGTGGAATCCTCCATTATCTAGAGGACCCCAAAGACTTCCCCCAGATCCATAGCCTTTTACAGGTGTGTATGATAAGGATAGCAACCGTTGGGTAAACTACTTAGGAGAAAGAACTTCCTAATACTCTCTATTTACTGAGAGACTCGCTAGATCTAGTGCTTATTATAAAAAAAAAGAAACAAGAAAGATCTTATGAGACAGTTAAGGCCTCTATGAAAAAGAGTAAAAAATTTTGTGAATGGGTTACAGAGAAGACACTATGAGCTTAAATTTGATATATGGCCAGATTTAACTAATTATACTGAATATCATGATTTTTGGCCACAAATTGGGGACCCTCTAAAGAATGGCAAAGAAGCACAATTGCTTAGAAAAGATTTAAAACACATAAAGTACAAAACTAAACAAAAATAATAATAAAGTACTAGAGTTCATGCCTTTCTGTCCAGCACTTTGCCCATATGCTCTGGTTAATGGTTAATAGGTGATAAACATCAAAACCAATTGTATTTCTTAAAAATAGAGGTAAAGCCGAAAACAAGTGCCTATCGTCATAACTCGTCATCCAAAAAACAAGATCAGGCGACCAGCTGGTGACCACCCAAGAACGAAGCCTTGCAACAAGATTGTGTAACTTTTTGCCCTTTCTCATGGAGACTTTTGCTATAAAAGCTTGTTATCCTCTGCAATAAATCGCACTCAGCATTCACTCCTCTTGTGTGTGAGTTGTCTGTTTGCCATCTCCCCACCTGTTCCAGTTACCTCCACCAGGTGTCCTCCGTCGTCCCGACAGAGCCGGTCCGTGGCACTGTCTCAGGTTCACACCTGACATCCTGACATCTCAGGATCAAAGATTGCAGCCAGCCATAAGCTGGAAAGCTGGTGAGACTCTTCTCTCCATGGAACCACCAAAAAGTCAGAAGTGGAGCTGTGGCTCACGTGGTAAAGCACCAGCCTTGAGCACAAAAACTCACAGACGCAACTCCCAGATCCTCAGTTCAAGCCCACCAAAGAAATGGACCCATGTTGTTGCCCCCAGACTGCCTGGGCCTCGAGTGCCCTCTCACGGAGTGTGATACAGAACCAGTCCCTGGGTAGTGTATCAGAGCCTTCAGAAATTGGGTGGTAAAAGCCAGACCTTCCCCTTCATCTGCTTTCAACCCACACCAGCAGGAAGGGAGAGCGTGACAAGGCCAACATCCTGCAGAGGAGAGAAGACCTCACTCTGCCAGGGTGATTGGAGCAGGCTTCTTAGAAGCAGCACTTGAAAAGGGGTCTTGCTTAACAAGGAGTTTCTGACAGGAAGCACACAGAGCAAAGGTGCTGTACATAAAGAACAACATAGAGGAGCATGTTCACTTTCAGCCAGAGCTGCTGCTGAGAAACTCAGTACAGATGTGCAAGACTGTCCTGAGACACGCCTGAGGGGTTACAGAAGAACAGCTATCCAGGGTTGGGATTCTGTCTTAGCAGTAGTGGGCTCGACTAGCACACAGGAAACCCTGGGTTCTATTCCTAGGTCCCACATACACAGAAAAAGCTGGAAGTGGCACCGTGGCTCAGGTGGAAGAGCACTGGCCTCGACCAAAAGACGCTTGTGTATAGCACCTAAACCCCGAGGTATAGCCCTTAGACTGTCAACATAAAACAGCACTCCAAGAGTCCTTGGTGACAGGTGGATGGCTATGCCCTGTAGCTCTTAGTAGATCCATCCATTTTTATGTGTCTCCTTCTTTGACAGAGGGGAGCTGGACACTCCTTCTGCCCTGGCATCCCCTGGACCCAGTTATCAGCAACCCTCCCAACATCTTCCACCACGACATGGAACAGCTGGCCCCAGAAATCCTCAGATACCGGTTGGGTGGGGCAGGGGGATACAGGGCAGGCCCCAGAAGTCCTAGTGGGTCTGATCTGCCCCAGATGACCATGCCTTCCAGAGGAGGCAGATGGGAGGTTAGAGAGGAGTAGTGATATGGAAGGAGCACTTTAGTGCCTATGGCACTACCCAGATCCTGAGCCTCCCTTTGCTGTCCCTAAGGGATCTAGAGGAGTGACTAGGTGGGAGTGTCTAGAGGAGGACTAGTTGGAAATTCTAAAGTCTGAGACACCGTAAACCATGTGCTGATGGCTCATGGCTGTCATCCTGGTTACTCGGGAGTATCTTGTTTCCCCAGCACAGTCAGGAATGTCCCAGGAGAGTCTCATCTCCAATCTCCAACCAGAAGTGGCACCATGGCTCAAATGGTAGAGCACTGGCCTTGAGCAAAAATCATCATCAGGGACAGTACCCAAGCCCTGAGTTTAAGACCCTCAACCAAAAAAAAAAAAAAAAAAACAAAAAAAAAAAAACAAGAAAGAAAGACACCCCTTGCCCTTGCCTGCAAGAGATGGTGAAGGAGTGGGTTTGCTGTGGTTTGGGAGACCAGGTGCTGGCCTCAGAGTACAGACATTTCTAAGAACTGCCCAGTTTTGCCCAAGGGTGAAGTTACAGCATGGTGGGCTTTGCCTTACCAAGAACTCCAGAGGTCGTGGCCTTTCTTAGGCAGGGAGTGGCGAATGGGAATAGGGGTGGGAGGGTAGTGTCAATTATATTCTCCCCATCCATGGCAGAATGGTTTTGTATGCTGGTGTCAAAGTCTGAAGGGAAGGGTTGCATGTGGTTTGTGACCTGACAAGGTGGGTTTACCCTGGGTGTGAGAAGGTGACTGAAGCCAGGAGTTGCCAGTGGCTCACAACTGTAATCCTAGTTACTCAGGAGGCTGAGATCTGAGGATAGAGTTTCAAAGCTAGCTTGGGCAGGAAAATATGTGAGACTTTATCTCCAGTGAACCACCAGAAAACTGGAAGTGGTGCTGTGGCTCCAGTGGTAGAGCGTGCACCTTCAACTGAAGAGCTGAGGGACTGCGCACAAGCCCAAACTTCAAACCCCATGACCAACAAATAAAAATAAGGTAGCTGAGTATTCTACATAGCGGTGTGTACAGTAGGAAATGGCATGCTGTGTCATGAGCCATTCCAGACATGTGAGAGTTTCTGAGTTTTGTCTACAGTTGGTCTGAGGATGGTAGTGCCATCTTCTCAAGGGTTGGGAAGTTAAGGTGCTCAGGGACTGCTGAGGCCTTGGGCTACCCATGGTGTGTGTGTGTGTGTGTGTGTGTGTGTGTGTGTGTGTGTGTGTGTGTGTATTTTTCCCTCATCTTTCTCTGTCCCCTTCATTGGTGCCTTTTTGCCTCTTTCTGACTTCAGTTGGTGCCCTTCCTGCACAGCAACCTTGCCTTTAGCCCCCTACCAGGGTCTACAATGAGTCTTAAATTGCCAGAGACCTGCATATTCCAGCTTTTCTTTGGGGCCCAAGTCTGGTTATCCATGTCTTTGGCCACCTTCAGGGGATTCTGCGTTAGCAGGTCAGGCGGGCATAGGTTCTCCCCTGACAACAGGGTGAGGGGGGCGAGGACTCAGTCATGTGATGTCCTGTACTTTTTCTCAGTTGGGCTTCTGGCTGCATGTCCCTTCCTGTAGGCTGGTAGTGGAGTGGGGGAAGGGCGGTTGCCAGTGGCTCTGGCCAACTCAAGCATGACAGCTGACTGAAGGCCGCCCAACCAAGGATCTTCTGGGGCTACATGGGAGGTGAAGCCATGGTGGCTTGGAAGTATCTGTCAGTGTCTAGGAAATGTCAATGTACCTTACCACAGGAAAGTATCTTCCAGCCCCAGCTGGGCCTCTCTAGGTCCTTCTAGACAATTTCAGATGCCCAGAATACAGAGGCACAGACTTTAGATTCCATAGCCAAGAAACTGGGGGATGAGAGACTGGTATGGCCAATACCTCAATGTTCTGGAGCATTAGCCTTGATCTGGCTATGTCCCCCTTGTGTATGTTCACTTATTAATCCAGTGCTGGCCACACACCAGCCTCTTGTGGCAGTGCTGTGGAAGTGGCAGGAGTGGAAGTGAGATCTAGGATACCAAAATATGGATGTATGGCCTGTGGGTATGGGGATGGCAAAGGGTGTCTATTAAGAAAAAAATATCTCAGAACTGGAACTCAGGGCCTAGGCACTGTCCCTGAGCTAACACTCTACCACTTGAGCCACAGCTCACCTTTCAACCTTTTTACTAGTTTAGTGGAGAGAAGAGTCTAGTGGACTTTCCTGCCTGGGCTGGCTTCAAGCTGCCATCTTAAGAGCTCAGCTTCTGAGTAGCTGGGTTTGATGGTATGAGCCACTGGCAACTGCTAAAGATGTTACCGTGTGTATGTGTGTGTACGTGCACATGTAAGTGTGTGTGTGTGTGTGTGTGTGTGTGTGTGTGTGTGTGTGTGTGTGTGTGTGTTTACCAGGGCTTGAACTCAGAGCCTCGGTGGTATCCATTAGCTTGTTTGCACAAGGTTGGTGCTGTACCACTTGAACTAGGGTAGCTCTGCTTTCCAGTGTTTTTGGTGATTCATTGGAGAGAAGAGTCTGCCCAGGCTAGCTTTGAATCTTGATTGATCCTCAGGTGTCACTCTTGAGTAGCTAGGATTACAGACATGAGCCACTGGCATCTAGGTACAAGGATGTCTTCTCATACTCTCTTCTGTTCTAACACATTGTCTACTTGCCCTGGCCTAGATCCTCTGACCTCCACATCAGCTCCCAGCAGCCCCTGACTGTGTGGAGAACATAAAGCTCAAACTTGATCCTATTTCTTTGTCCTCAGGGGAGGGAATGTTTCCTTTGAAGCCTGAGTTAGGAAGGGTAGCTGAAGCTGGGTACTTGGCTGGGAGAGAGGTACTCTGTTTTAGCCAAGAAGGAAAGTGTGGCCAGATGCTACTAGCTGATGCTGTCCTATTCCTAGCTCCTCAGGAGGCTGAGATGTGAGGATTACCATTCAGAGTCAGTCCAGCTAGAAAAGTGTGTGAGAGTCCCTTCTGCAAATAACCACCCAAAAGCTGGAAGAAAAGCTGTGGTTCAACTGGTAGAGTGGTAGCCTTGAACAGAAAAACTGAGGGACAGATCCCAGGCCCTGAGTTCAAGCCCTAGCACAAAGATGCATGGGTATGCATGCACACATGCACATGCTCACACACATACACACATACACACACACACACAGACACACACACACACAGACACACACACACACACACACACAGGAAGTTGTTAATGATGAGCTGAGCTAGAACTGGGGGCACTCCTGAGGCATAGTCATAGTAAACTCTCAAAGTAGATCAAGTGGTTTCTCCATAAGTCCTTCTTGGGCCAAGTGGGTCTGGGCCATGGCAGGAAGTTCCATGGAATCTGCCCTCCATCCGTGCACGGGGCCACAGGACCAAGGGAAGGACACTATGGATGCTCCTTTGTAGTCAGTCCAAGATTGAAGACTTCATCTGTCCCCAAGCAGTGGAGAGGAAAGCAGGGCTCCGAGCCCTGTGACTCCTGGGATAGCGACTGCTACAAGCATCAGCCAGCCAGATGTGGATACCTGAGCCTACAAGTCTTTCATGAGCCCAACTCAACACCTGCCCAAGGTGTGCCTGACAGAGTCGCAAACTTGTGATACCCGCATGAGTAGGTATTACCTGCTGTGCCATCTTGCAGCTCCTGGCCCTCCTGGCCCAGAACCGTGGTCTGAGACATCAGTTTACTGCTCAGATGCACACTGTACCCATGACTGATGCCATTCTGATGACCAGGCTGATGACCTCCATGCCCCAAGGCGGGACCCTTCTCTGATACTGTGGCCTGTTCCATACACAAAGGCCGCCAAAGAGACTGCTCTGAAGACACCTAGACATTGGGAGACCCGACTCTCAGGGGCCCATTGGAAAGTACTCTGCCTAGAGTCACAGAGTGAGCTACAAGCAGGTGTTGGTCATGGGGCTCAAACTCTGGGCCTGGGCACTGTAGCTCAGCTCTTCAGCTTACCACTTGAGCCACAGCATGTTCTCCAGTTTTCTGATGGTTCCTTGGAGATCAGAGTCTCCTGGACTTTCTTCCAGGGCTGGATTTGAACCACGATCCTCTGATCTCAGCTTCCTGAGGATCTAGGAGGACATGTAAGAGCCACATGCACTTAGCTGACCTGGCCTTTCACCACAGTGGGCTAGGAGCTTCTTAAAGCTTTTCTTTATTTTTTTTTCTGTGCCAGTACTGGGGTTTGAACTCAGTTTGAGCCCTGGTCTCTTAACTTTTTCTCAAGCTGGCACTTTACCACTTGAGCCACATTTCCATTTCTGTCTTTTGGTAGTTCATTGGCAAGAAAAGAGCCTCACCAACTTTCTTCTCCTGAGCTGTATTTGACCCGCTATATCTGATCTCAGTCTCCTGGATAGCTAGGATTCACAGGGGTTGAGCCACTGATGGCTAGAAACTTTTCTTAAGAAAGAGTTCTTCCCTGCATTTGCCCTGACTCCTCCATGCAAAGGAGGCCTCTGAGGGTCAGGAGTTGTGAAAAATAGGCTTCCAGCCACTGAAAATGGCTGGGGTACATGGTGAAAAGCCAAGCTAATCTTCCCCCTGGGCCCCATTCTGGGTCCCCACCCTCTGCCCTACCTGTGATTCAAGTACAAACCTTGACCCAGCCTTGAATGTCCTGCCAGACTTGTCTGAAGCCACAGAACCTTCATTCCACCCACACCACCGGCTCTACACCATACCTCAGGACCTTTGCCCATGCTGTACCTTCTGCCTGAGGCTCTCTGTCCTGTTCCACATCTTATAACTCCTGTGGAATTTTGGCACAGGTTGTATCACCTCCTGGAGCAACTCTTTCCTTCACTTTTCCCTCTTTTTTAAAAAAAATATGGAATTGCTAGAGATGGAACTTGTGAAGGCTGACTGGTGTGTGTGTTTTGCAAGACTGGGGGGTTTGAATTCATCACCTTGACAGTATCCCTGAGCTTTTGTGTTCAAGGCTAACACACCAATACTTGAACCACAGCTCTACTTCTGGCTTTTTGGGTGTTTAATTGGAGAAAAGTGTCTCATAGTCTTTCCTGCTTGTAATTTTGATCCTCAGATCCCAGCCTCTTGAGTAGCTAAGATTACAGGGGTGAACCACCAGTACCTGACCTCTACCTCTTACTTCTAACCTCGGCCCTCCTCTGAGTCCCAGAAGAATATGTCTCAACCGGGTCCCTTTTTATTTTTTTGACAGTCTTGGGGCTTAAACTCAAGGACTGAGCATGTTCCTGAGCTTCTTTTCTGAAGGTTAGCGCTCTATCACTTAAGTCACAGTGCCACTTTTGGCTTTTTCTTTTTCTGTGGTACAGAGGAATAGAACCCATGACTTCATGCAATCTAGGTAAGCACTCTACAACTAAGCCACATTCGCAGCCCAAGGCTCACTTCTAACAGGAGCTATGAGGGTGGAATTTATTGGCTAACCCCTTTCGGCACAGAAATCCCTGGCTATGTCCTATCTTTCCCAGGATTTGGGACCAGCCTGAGACTTGGCAGTCAGGAATGATGAATGAGTGATAGGCACCAGGCCCCACATCCTACAGAGGGATATAGAATATGGAGCCAGAAACTTGGACAAATCCTACAGCCTAGGAAGTGTGGTCTCCCTGGAGGCAGTGGCTGGCTTCTAGGTGTCCTGATGGGACACCTCACCCACAACATAATGCACCTGTTGCACACACCAGCCCAGGCAAAGTCTTTGGGGCTTCAGTACTTAAATGGCAGAGAAGGATGCTTTGTTCAAGCTGCTGGCTCAGACTTAGTATTGTCTCAGTGCTGGTCCCAGCTTGCCCAGGTTTGGGGGCTGGGCATGGGCAACCTGCTGAATGCCCATCATCCATAAACCATCCATCCATACACAGAGACATAGAATTACTGCCTCCTTTTTTTTTTTTTTGGCAGGTCTGGGATTGAACTATGAGCCTAGGCGCTGTCCCTGAGCTCCTTTTGCTCAAGGGTAGTGCTCTGCCCTTGAGCCACAGCCCCACCCATGTGTGCATTTTTTTCCCTGTGGTCTTTTAGAAATAAGAGTGTCAGGAAATTTCCTGCCCCAGCTGAATTCAAACTGGCATTCTCTACATCTCAGCCTCCTGAGGAGCTAGGATTATAGGCAGAAGCTGCTGAAACCTGGCTTTCTTTTCTTCTTCTTTTTTTTTTTTTTAATTTTATTTTATTTTATTTGAGAACATACTGTACAGAGGGGCTACAATTACATGGGCAGGATAATGCATACATTTCTTACCAAGCATTGCAGCCTCCTCCTTTGTTTACCCTTCACCTCCCTTCCCAGCCTCCCCCCTCCCCCCACCCAATTATACCCCCCTCCCCCCCCACACCGACATTGTAAAGTTGGTTTTGACATGACATTTTTTCTTCTTCTTTTTTTAATCGTTTGCATTCGAAGAAAACTACCCAGGCCTGGAGTTCGAATGCTAGGACTGCCCCCCACAAATGGAGGGAGAATCTGACAAACTCATTCCTATTCATGTGAATGCTAATGGAATGCATAAAAGTAATAATTTGCAGTTAATTCTTGATTCTATTTTAGAGTGCCACACACAAATTACTGGATTTATATCTTCCATTCTAGCACCTAATGGAAGGGTTTTGACTAATTTTTAATTACAGATTTTGTAAGTATTCAACCATAATACTTCATTAAATGGAGGCATAATGTAATCACTAATAATTGGTTATATATATATAATATCTTAACATTCCCTCACTGAATATATATGCATATATATATACACATACTCACATATATATACATCTATCTATCTATCTATCTATCTATCTATCTATCTATCTATCTATCTATCTATCTATCTATCTATCTATCTATCTTTCTATCTATCTATATATTGCACACTACTGTGGCTTGATCACAGGTCCTCAGGACTTCCTGGCAGCTCAGTTTGCCAGACCCTGGTCTGCTAAAACTGTGACCCCATTTATGGATTGGGCATTGTGAGTTGAAATCCCAGCATGGCCAAACATTTATTCGTGGAGTAAGAAGCTAATTTTGACACATTTTTTTCTTCTCTGTGACAGTCCTTGGTCTCAGTATGATGTATAATCCATATTCAAATATATCCTAGGTGATATGAGGAAATGAAACATTATATGTGTAATAATACTAAATTAATAAGTGTAATAAACGTCATAAGCTGTAAACCCATGCAATATAAATAGATCTCATATATAAATGTTAGTTTTTCCAGTGATGGGGCTTCAATTCAGGCTCTAGGAATTGGTCTGAATTTCTTGTTTTCAAGGACGGTGATCTCCCCCTTCACCTACAGTGTCACAGATTTACCCAGACCCTGAGTTCAAATCAAAAGCCTGCCAGAAAAATGGTGCAAATTCCAAGCCAGGACCTTATTTTTTTTTTTTTTTTGCCAAAGCATGGGACTTGAACTCAGGTCTTGGCATCTCTGCCACAACCAACCCTGGGATCCTAGGACCAGAGTTCAAATTTTGAGGCTAGTAAAAAAAACCAAAAGAGAAGGATAAAATTGAGATGGGAAGGGGAAACAAAGAGGAGGCAACAATGCTTGATAAGAAGGGTACTGGTTATTTTGCCCATGTAATTGTAACTCCTCTTTAGGGTATTCTCACAAAAAAAAAAAAAAACAGAAGTTCAAGTAGGTGGTTTTACTTTTTCTTCCACCTTTGCGTTGTGGCCATCCAGGGTCTAAATGACAAGGCCCAGAAAGTGTACATGACCTTGCATTGCTGATATTTGGTGGGCTATTAGGGAAGCCATAGCCAAAAGAGGCAACTTAGGCCTGGAGGTTGAATCCTGATACTGCCACTAATGAATGGTGGGAGATTCTAAGGCGCATTCTGATATACACCATACAAATGAAATGTTATAAAAGTAACAAATAAATTACTAGTGTATGATTATATTATAAAACTATATACAAAAATTATACTACATTAATTTTCAATTCATACTTTATCATGTATTCAATCATGATACTTAAAAAAGGAAGGGATAATTTAATTGCCAATAATCGGTAGCAATACTGTATATGCTATTTCATAATGTACAGACATCTCTTTCTTGTTTTAAGCATATACCTCTCTATCTATCTATCTATCTATCTGTCTATCTATCTATCTACCTACTTACCTATCTATACACCAATCTACACATTTATCTGTTTGTACTCTTGTCACTCCTGGGGATCAGTGGTAGTGTGCTCTCCTAGGACATACAAAGCCCTGGGTTCGATTCCTCACTACCACATGCACAGAAAAATCCAAAAGTTGTGCTGTCTTGCTTAAGTAGTCGAGTACTAGCTTTGAGGATGAAAGCATAGGGGGTGTGTCTAGACCCTTATTCAAGACCCTAGTAGTGGCACCAAAAAAAAGAAGATAGAATGTTCTGACTGCAATGATATAAGGATAGGCAGCAAATACCTCATCACAGAGCAAGCTGGGAGTCTGGTGTTGACAGGTGACATCTAACCCGACTTAGCCAGAGGTAAACCACTGCAACCCAGGTCCACCAAAACAGATGCTGCCGGCTCACTCACCCCTGTCATGCAAGATACTCTGGGGCTGAGATCTGACAGTGGTGGGTTTAGAACTCAGTCCTGGCATGAAGTCTGCGAAACTCTGACCTCTGGCTCAAAGTAGCAGAGCTCTAGGCTTGAGCTAAATATCTTAGGATAGTACCCTCAACCTTTGAGTGCAATCCATGTGGCTGACTCCCCCCCAAAAAAAACCACCCCTCTAAATCATTAGATGTGAACTTTGTGAGGTTTGTGATGTGTTTCTAAAAGAATGGTGATACTGATTAAAGCACCCTAATTCTAATGACAGCATGTGGGATACAGCTATGTGATGAGTTCTTCATGAGTTGTTGTATGCCTAGTCCTTCACGGGGTTCATTCTTTCATTTGGTCCTTGTAAAAGCTCCACAAGTAAGATGATTGTGCAGATGGGAAAGTTGAGGCTCAGATATGTCCCCATGTCAGGGCCAAAATGATGTATGTACTGGAATGTAGTGAGTTGTTTCCTGCAAACAATTATTTTGGTTTACTTTTCTCCATCATGTACCTTGAACTCAGAGCCGAGGCACTGACTTTCATCTTGGGCTCATGGCTAGCACTCTACCACGTGAAGCCAACGACTCTTTTCAGTATAGTGTCAGAGCTTAGGTTTCTTTAGCTGAGGTCTGTCATCCTGCCTACTCAGGAAGCTGAAATCTGATGATCTGCGTTCCAAACTATCCCAGACACAAAAAGGTCCCATGAGACTATTATCTCCTATTCACCACTTAGAAACTTGAAGTGGAAGCTGCGTACCGGTGACTCGCGCCTGTCATCCTAGCTACTCAGGAGGCTAAGAGCTGAGGATCACAGTCCAAAGCCAGCCTGAGCAGGAAATTCCTTGAGATGGTTATCTCCAATGAACCACCAGAAATCTGAAGGGGCTCTTTAGCACAAGTGGTAGAGCTCTAGACTTGAGCTGAAGAGACAGCACCCAGGCCCAGACTTCAACTCCTCGAACTTATAAGAAAAAAGAAAACTGAAGTGGAGTGCTAGGAATGTGTCTTAGGGGTAGAGTGCTTTGCATACATGAAACCTGGGCTTGAATCCTCAGTGCCACCTCACTAGAAAAAAAAAATCTAAAGTGCTCTGTGGCTCAAGTGGTAGAGTGCTGTCCTTGTACAAGAGAAACTCAGGTCAGTGGTCAGTTCTTGAGTCCTTCAGGACTGGTGTATGCACACACACACACTCACACACACACACACAAACACACACACACACACACACACACACACACACACACACACACACAGACCAGAAGTGAAGCTGTGACACCAAATGGGAAAACACTGAGCTTCTGTTCTGAACTCATGGTCAGCAGCTTCATCCTGTGTTCAACCCCAAAATCTAGCCACCAAGGGCCCAACTAGGAGAGGTCAAAGGTTTCAAATCTTGATGTGCTTCACCAGCCCTAGATGACAGGAAGCATTGTGATTTTGCACAAGTGCTTAGATTTAGCAAGCTTCCGGAAACCTAGGGAGGCAACACTGCCAATAATGAATCATTTCATTAGATTCAGGGCCCTAGTTGCCTGCCAGAAGGACTCTTCAATTAATTGTAGCAGTTTGTCTCAACATTGGAACATAGTCTCACAAAGACAGGATGAGTGCAGCGAACTTGGCCTGCCACAGGAGGTGGCACAAATGAAGACTTCCTGTCAAAACAGAGCACTGGGGAGAGAGATAGCTTGGGGAAAAGGAGGGCTTTTTCACCTGGCCTTTAGAGCCCACCCACACTCATCCTCACTAATTGCCCCAGATGAAATGTTTGTTACACAGCTGTACAGGAGTAAGGCTTTTTGTTTGCCTGTTCCAACAATGAAGCAGACGTCCTCCAGCAGCCTGGGGTGTGGAGAAACCCTCAAGTTACACTGGGAACAGTGAGGAGAGCTCTGGAACATGCACTGTCTTGAAAGCTGTGCTATGAAATCATTCTATTCAAAGCAAATTTCCTAGCTGGGTTCCTAGGGACTCTGGATGTTCACTGATAGAAATACTTGCATATATACACAGATACTTGGAGTTACTGGCTCTTTTTTTTGCGGCAGGTCCTGAGTCTTGAACTGTGATCCTCGACATTGTCCCTGAGCTCCTTTTGCTCAAGGAAGCATTTTATTGTGCCTTAAAACATGATACATCATTAAATGGACGCATAATTCAATATCTATTAATTATTAGTAATATATTACATGTAATTTAATATATAAACATCTTGCATTCTATAAATATTTTTAAATATTTAAATATACAATCAAATAAACCTATAAATCTCTCTCTCCCCCAGCCCTCCCCTCTCTCTCTCTCTCTCTCTCTCTCTCTCTCTCTCTCTATATATATATATATATATATATATATATATATATATATATATATATATATTTGCAGCAATTTACACTTCTATCTATTTATATATTGGTGACTCCTTGGGCTAGAAGTCAGGTCCTGAGAACTGCCTGGCAGTAAATTTTTTTGAGGCTGCTGTGCTTAATGGCCACTTTATGAATTGGGCATTCCAGGCCCTGAGTTCAAATCCCAGCAGTGCCAAAGTTAATAGGTGGAGTAAGAATCCAATTTTGAACTGTTTTCCTTGCTGTGAAAATCTTGTGTCCTAGGTACAATATGTAATATCTATGCAAATACATACATATATATGATATACATTATAAATGTATATAAAGATTATTTTTGCCAGTCCTGGGCCTGGAATTCATGCCTTGGGAAATGTTCGTGAATTTCTTTTCTTCAAGGCGGTGAGCTCCTATGTCACCCAGATCACAATAGAGTTACTCAGCCCCTGAGTTCAAATCCCAGGTATGGCAGAAAAAATGGCCTAAATTCCAAGTCAATGCCTTAACATTTTTTGTTGGGGGGGCAGGCATGGGTCTTGAAATTAGGTTGTTCTAACTCTGCCTCAGCCTTGATTACCCTAAGCTGGGGTGCAGCTTTTACACCCACAGATGACCCAGGGATCCTAGGAACCAAGTTCAACTCCCTTCACTGGCAAAAAATCATCAAACCAACAAAAACGGAGGATGAATAAACCAAGAAGTTTTACATAACAGTATTACCTTTGTTTCCTTTGCACTGTAACCATCCTGGGTGACAGTGACTAGGCTTGAAAATTTTATGTGACCTTGCATAGCTGAGGCTGGGGGGCTGTCAATGAAGCCTGAGCCCAATCCATGCACAGAGGCCCTTAGTTCGATCCTAGGACTGCCACCTACACATGGCTGAAGATCCTAGGAAACTAGTTCCTATCTATAGGAACACTAATAGAATGTTGACATGTACTAATTGAATCACTAATTAGCAAGTCATTCTAGTATAAGATTGTACACAATAAATATAGATTATTGATTAATTTAATTAATACTTTATTAAGTCTTCTACCGTGATTAATTAATGGAGGCATAATTTTATACCAAATAATTGGTAGTAATAGAATATATATATATAAATACAATATAGATATCACACTTTATATATAGTTATACACCAGAATCAACATAAATGTCTGTCTCTGTATACATTTATTGTTAGATGCATATACATATACAAATACACACACACACACACACTTCAGTCTATACATCTATCTGTTTATATATTGGCCACTCCTAGGACATGAACTTGGGTCCTCAAATTTGCCCGACAACTTCACTTGCATCACACTGGTATGCTAACATTGACCCATTCATGAAGTGGGCCTTCTAGGCCCTGAGTTCAAATCACAGAAATGCCAAAAACTTAATCCTGGTGAAAGAAGCCAATTGTCCCACATGTTTTCCTTACCGGTCAAAGTCCTGAGTCTCAAGTATGATGTACAATATATATGCAAATCTATGTCCTATGTGATAGGATGTAAAAAATGTTATACATGTAATCATACTCACTAAAATACATAACAAATAATTAAAAACAAAATAAAACAATTAATACACTAACTGTAATATGCAGTAAACATTTGTTTTGGGGTCTGGTTGTGGAGCTTGAACTCTGGGCCTGGGTGCTGTCTCTCAGCTCTTCAGCTCAAGGCTAGCACTCTACCACTTGAGCCACAGTGCCACTTCTGGCTTTTTTCTTTTTGCTTATGTGGTGCTGAGGAATCGAACCCAGGGCTTCAGGCATTCAAGGAAAGCATTCTACCACTGAGCCACCTTCCCAGCCCCTGCAGTAAACAATTGAGAGTAAATGTAAGTCATGTATTTAAAATGTATACGAATATTTTTTTTAATGCTAGGGTTGAATTCAGGCCCTGGGAACAGGCCTGACTTTCTTGTCTTCCAACACAGTGAGCTTGCCCTTCCCCCATAGTGCTGTAGATTTACCCAGATCCTGAGTTCAAATCCCAGGCCTGCCAGATAAAAATGGCATAAATTCCAAGCCAAGGAGCCTCATAATTTTTAAAATATTTATAGTGTACATATGTATGTGTGTATGTGTGTATGTATGTATGTATTTTTATTTTGCCACAGGGCTTGAACCCATGTCGTGGCAACTCTGCCTCAGCTTTGATCACTCTAGCCTGGGGTGCAGCCACTGGATCCACAGCCAATGCTGGGTTCCTAGGCCCCAAAGGCTGACAGGAAAAAAGTAAATAAATCAACACAGAATAAAACCATTCAACTTGCAGATGGCTGACAGTTTTACATTTGTTTTCTTTGCAAGGTGACCGTCCTGGACCTGAATGACACAGCTGAAAAATGCTCTTAACGTGGCTTACTGAAAGCTGGTTGGCTACCAGGGAAGCCATAGGCTAACATGGCAACATAGGGCCTGAGTTCGAAGCCCAGTTCTGACCCCTACCAATGGCAGGACATTCTAAGAGTCTCGTTCATATTCATAGGAATTCCAATGGAAGGTTTTGAATGTCCAGGTTGAATTAGTTCTTCCTGAATGATACTACTATAAAATTAGAGTGATTTTAGGAGGCCGATGGATTTTAATTAATATTTTTGACACCTTAAAAGAATACAATTAATTACATGGACACAATAATTTCAGGACAGTGGTTGACTTAATTAATAATTCATTAAGGATGAAAACAATAATATTAATTACATGGAGTCATAATGAATATCCACAAATTGGTAGGAATGTAGCATATATAACTGAATCATGTATAAACATCTCTGGCACTATAAAGATCTATATTTATTTGTGTATTACCATCTGCATGTCAATCTGTTCTTATTTTGTCAACCCCGGGGGCTCGATCTCAGATGCTGGGATCTGCTTGTCAGCTCCATATGCCCCAGGCTGACATGCTGACACTCACCCACTTATGCGTTGGACCTTTTAGGCTGTAAGTTCAGATGCCAGCACTCACAAAAATTGAATTGCGGATTAAGAAGCCCAAAGTGACACATGTTTCCTTTTCTGTGAAAGGTCTGGGTGTCAGGTGTGAAGTTTCATACACAGGCAAATCTATGCCCTATGTAATAAATATTCCATGTGTATTAACAGTCAATAAAATAAATGGTAGATAAATGAATAATACAAAAAATAAAATGAATACACTAAACGCAATATGGAGTCAACATATGGGGCTTGATCTCAGGGCCTGGGAACTGCCTGGCAGATGAATTGGCTAGCAGCTGCTGTGCTGACAGACACCCATTCATGAATTAAACCTTGTAGGCCCTGAATTTAGATCCCAGCACTGCCAAAAATGTAATCGTGGAGTGAGAAGCTGAGCATGACACATGTTTTCTTTTTCTTTGAAAGTGCTCGGTGTCAGGTAGGATGTATAATTCGTATGCAAATCTATATGCTATGTAAGAGGATGTCATAAAGGTAATAAATGTCATAGGTGGAAAAATTATCACTACAGTAAATGATAAACAAATTGAATTAGTAGTGAATCATTGTAGGATAAAATTAGATATAAGAACTATAGGACTGCATTAAGATGAATATTTTATTAAGCACTAACAGAATAAAAATTGCATGGAGACATAATTAAATACATAATAGTTGGTAGTAACACATGATGCATACATAATTTAATTATATGTAGACATCTGTCTTGTTCTATAAAATATGTAATTATATGTATGGATGTATATACATATGTGATAAATAATAACAGGATATTGAGTAATTATTAATTAATGCTTTATTAATGGTTCAACTGGGACACATCATTAAACAGAGACATAATTTAATACCTAATAATTGGTAGTAATCTTATCTATAATTTAATAATATACAGGCATCTCTCTTTTTGTGTATATAATATTTATATACAGCAATCTCTATCTATTTATATCTTGTTCACTCCTGGGTCTCAGTGGTTGAGTTCTCACGAATCTCTGGTTTTGATTCCTTAGTGCCACATAAACAGAAAACCTGGAAGTTCTGCTGCCTTTCCTCAATTGAGTGCCAGCCTTGAGCACAAATGCTTAGGGACACTATCGAAGCCCTTACTCAAGCCCCAGGACTGCTGCCAAAAAGGCAAAATGTTCTAACTGCAACTGTAGAAGGACAGGACTTCAAATACCTATTCACAAAGCAAGCTAGGAGTCTGGTGCTGAGAGCTTCCACCTAACCTGTCTTAGCCAGATGTAAACCCCTGCAACCCAGCTGCAAGGAACCAGACGCTGCTGGCTTACCCCTATCATCCTGGCTGCTTGGGGGCTTTAAAACCCAGTCCTAGCAGGGAGTCTGCGGGACACTTTAAAATGTGGCTTGAAGTGGTACAATTTTAGCCTTGAGCAAATGTTATTAGAACAGTATCCCCATGCTTTGAGTTCCAGCACCCTGGCTAACTCCCCCCCCCAAAAAAATCCCATTAAACCATTAGATGTGAACGTGTTTGGTTTGGGAAATATTCCTCAAAGAATGGTGATACTGATGAAAGCACCCCAATCCTAATGACAGCTTATCGAATAGAGCTATGTGCTGAGTCCTTCATAGGGTGCTCTCAGCTGAGTCCTGCAGAGAGTAACATGTGCTGTGTCCTTCATTGGATGCACTCTTTCACCTGGTACTCAAAGACCTCCACAACTCAGATGATTATGCAGACAAGAATATTGAGGCTCAGATATGTCCCCATGGCAGAGACAAAATTATGTATTACTGAAGACTAGTGAGTTGTCTCCTGTGGACAATTGTTTTGTTTTGATTTTTCTCAGTCATGAACCTTGAACTCGGGGCCTAGGTGCTGACCCTTATCTCTTGGGCTCATGGCTAACACTCCACCATGTGGAGCCACTAACCACCTTGCAGCAGAATGCCACGGCCTAGGAGTTGATAGCTGAAGTCTGTTGCCTTGCCTTATAAGAAATTGAGATCCGTGGATATGGGTTCCCAACTTTCCCAGACACAAAAGGTCCCATGAGACTATTATCTTCAATTCACCACTAAGACAACTGAAGTGGAAGCTGGGTGCTTGTGACTCATGTCTGTTATCCTAGCTACTCGGGAGGATGAGATCTGAGGATCATGGTTCAAAACTAACCTGGGCAGGAAAGTCCTTGAGACATATAGCTCCAATTAACCACCAGAAAACCTGAAGTAGCTCTGTGGCTCAAATGGTAAAGCACAAACTTGAGCTGAAGAGCTCAGGGACAGCACCAGACCCAGACTTTAACTCCTACAACCTACAACAACAACAATAAAAAAAAAACAGAAACAAACAAACAAACCTGACTTAGTGGTCTGGGAATGTGCCTTAGAGGTAGAATACTTGGCATATATGAAACCCTGGGCTTGATTTCTCAGGACCACATCACTAGAAAAAAGCCTGAAGTGGCTCAGTGGCTCAAGTGGGAGAGGGCTATCCTTGTATAAGAGAAACTAGGTACAGTGCTCAGGTCCTGAGTTCAAGCTCCAGGACTGGTGTATGCACACATGTGCACGTGTGTGCATGAGCGTGCACGCGCACACACACACACACACACACACATACATACACACACACAGACCAGAAGTGAAGCTGTACGTGCATGTGTGTATGCTAGAGAAAAACAGAAACATGAATATGCTTCTATTGTGTTCTAGATACTTAAGGGTGTAGACAAAAAAAATCATTCATAATTATTAGGTCATTTTATAGGGAAAAGAAGCAATGCAGAGAGTATGAGGATTGCTCCAGCTTTCGGTTCTCTCATCCTGAAACAGTAAATTCACTGCAGCTCAATGCTAAGTGACAAAGCTGGCATGTCCTGTGGACATTTGCTCCCAAATCCTGGGACACCCATTTCTCACTTTTGGCTTCAAACCTGTGACCAGAGGAGAAGATGAGGAGAGAAAATCCTTCTCAGAGAAAGCAGCTGTAAGAACATTGGGGTAGTTTACTTATAAATTCAAACCATTGGAATGACCCTGTTAAGAAGTCAGATTGTCCAGATTAAAAAATGAAGAAAAGAAAGGCAGGTGCCAAGGGCTGCTGACTGTAATCCTAGCTCCTGAGGAGGCTGAGATGTAGAGAACCTTAGTTTGAATCCAGCCAGCATAGGAAAGTCCCTGACATTGTTATTTCTGAGAGATCACAGAAAAACCCAGAAGTAAGGCATGGATTCAAGGTTAATGCAATACCCTTGAGTAAAAGGAGCTCAGAGAGTATGCCTAGGCTCACAGTTCACCCCCAGGACCTGCAGCAATGATGGACCTATGATGCCTCTCCCAGGATTCTGGAAGCTTGGGAAATCCAAGCACATGTCTGGTATCACAATGCTTCCTGACATATGAATCTGGTGAAGCTCATCAGGTTTTGAAATGTTTCACTTCTCTTAGTTGGGCCCTGGTGGCTAGGTTTTGGGGTTGAACACAGGGACTAGGTGCTGACCATGGGCTCACAGCAGAAGCATGTGTGTGTGCGTGCGCACACACACACACACAGACTAGAAGTGAAGCTGTGGCACAAAATGGTAAAGCTCTGGGCTTCTGCTCTGAGCTCATGGTCTCAAGATTTAGACTAAGGATTTCTGTGGAGCACCTCTTTGGCGAATCCTTGAGGAAAGCCGCTTGAAGCCTCCTCAGGAGATTGCCATTCAAAGCCAGCCAAGCAGGAATGTCTTTGAGACTCTTATCTCCAAAAACCAACAGAAAACCAAAAGTGAAACAGTGGCCCAGAGGGTAGAGCTCCAGCTTTGAGACAGAAAGCCGAGCAGGAAAAACAGGCCAGACCAGGCAAGAAAATTTGGAAGGTGCTTATGTCCAATTAATGACCAGATGGCTTGAAGTGGAGCTGTGAGGGTGGTAGAGCCTCACCCTTGAGCAAAACAGCTGAGGAACGCATCGGGCTTTGAGAATAAGCCCTGGGATGGCCACAAAATAAATTAAAGAAGAGAATACCAAGTTATGTATCAGTGCCCTACCTACTTATGTGTGTATATTACCACCCTGAGTGCAAACAGACCATATTCAATGCTTCTGCTTTATTTACTGATTTATTTTTCAGATATACTCGTTGCACATACTGCATCATTCTTTTCATTTCAAGCCCATGGCTTTTCTCTTCCAGGGTAGCAGGCCTGTGTCTTTATATGATGCACACTCAAGCTATCAACAGCCTTTATTTACATTTTATTATGAGGCCAAAGCAGGGACAGTGACAAATCAGGCAGGGGAAGAAAAGTGTTCATAGAAATAACCAGTATTCAGAATTAAACTTGGGGACATAAAATGGTAGCATACTTATGTAAAAACTACAATGAAGAAAAAGATGAGGGGGCTGGGTATTTGGATTAGTGAGAGAGTGCTTGCCTAGCATCCAAGAGCCCTGGGTTCGATTCCTCAGTAGCACACAGAAAAAAGCCAGAATTGGTGCTGTGGCTCAAGTAGCAGAGAGCTAGAAACAGTACCCAGGCCTTGAGTTCATCCCAAGAACTGGTAAGAGATCACTAGCTACATAGGTAAGTAGGAAGGAAGGTAGGTAGATAGGTGGATAGATAGATCTTGGACGTCAGGAGGAAAGAAGGGAATACTTCCCAGTGTGAGGCCTTCTGCAGGGAGCCAGGCCACCACATTGCCTTCACACAACCACAGAGCAGGAAGACTGTCTCTGTCCCACTTCTCAGGCAGTGGAAGGCCCAAGAGCCAAGAGGGCAGAGCCAGGTTTTAACTCAGGTGCTTAGAGACAGAAGAGAAAGGGCCCTGCCTCTCCTTGGACTGGGAATTTGCATTAATGATGTGCAGAATGAAGGAAGGAGAATGGACTGGCAGAGGTAGAAGAATGGTCTTTAAATCTGACAGATGGAGAGTAAAAATCCCACTCCTTAAGGCAGAGAGCAGGGTTTTTCTTCTCTGTTCCTCCCCTCTCCCCCTCTAAACTGGCTCTATTGTTAACCTAAAGATAGCCTGAGGCTCCCTTCACCTGAGAGAGGAAGGTTAATTAGTCATTGAGGCTGAGAAAGGCCTGACCCTGGTGTAACTCTAACAAATGTTTCAGGGTTCCCCCCTTTGCTGGCTGTGCCTGGAATGCATGAAGTGCTTTTGCAGCTGACTTCCCTGTTGATTATGTACATTCTGCCTCCTAATCCTGCAAGCCTAGGTCTCTTCACCTAGCATGTCTTTTGAAACTGTTTTTGGTCCTTCAAATACAATGTTACACAGGAGTTCTTCCTGCTAACAGGGCTAGGGCTTGGATCCTGAAAACTTCATTTGAACCCAGGATGGGTCAAAAATGTTTCTTTTCTGCTTCTATAGCTCAAGAATTCTAAGAACATTTAGAGTGCAAGTAACTTCTCATCACCAAGAGAAACACAGGAAGCTCTTGAACATCTGATCTTTTGTAATGCCCAGAGACTTGAAGCACCTAAAAAGACCACCAGAGACCAAAGATCAATGCAAGCGGCAATGAGTCGTTTATTGACGAGCTCGAGCATGGACCCCTCTGTGCACTGATGTCCGAGTGCAGAGAGCGGCCCCCAGCACAGGGTTACAGCGTCTTTTATATGTTCTTTGGTAGGGGTAAGGCCTCAGTATGTATTGGCAACGAATCAATACACCATGCGGGAAATTTAAATCATAATTCTAGCGGATGATTGGCACAGGACAAAGCGGGAAAAGGGCTGGGGCTAATAATTGGTCAGCCTTAGTGAGCTATTGTGCTCTAAACTAATTAGACAGTACTTTTAGGGTAATTTAGGAGAAGTAGTTGCCAGATGGCCACTATCTTTGACACTGACCCAGGGGAAGTGGTTGCCGGGCAGCAACTATCTCTGATCCTAGGCCCAGAGAAAGTGGTCTCGAATGTATCAGGTACTTTGGCGGTACTCCCTGCCAGAGGGTCGTTAATTTCAGCTCCAGATCCAGGAGTGTCAGGGGCTCAAGGGCGGTTAGAATAGCAGCTGCACTCTTCAAGGTTTAGCAAGCATGTGTACAGAAGCAGAAAGGCAAGTTAAAGAAAGTACAAAATGGTAAATACTGGTCTAATACAAAATGGCAAATACAGGTCTATCTGGTTATATATATCTCACGCTTCTCACTTTCCAAAGTGGAAGTTAGATTGTCCTAGACTTTTCTGCCCTAGCTGGCTTCACCCTGTGATCCTCAGATCTCAGCCTCCTGAGCTAGGTGATGGGTGTGAGCCACTGCTGTTCTGCTGGGTTCAGAAGTGTAATGACATCGACAATACAAGTCAACTGCTCATCACAAAGGGCTTGGGGAGCATATTATGTCTTTGACCTTTCATTTGACCTTTCAGAACCCTGTAGGACACAAGGTTATAATGCTAGAGTCTGAGAGGCTGGGTTTATGGATCTGCTACACTTGAACCTTGAGCTCTGATTTCAATTCTGCTATATATCAGCGTTCATTTTCCAGAGAATGTTCTCCTAATTAGCAAATAGAAAAAGTACTTTGATTAACCCTTACTTTTTTCTAGTTGTGTGAATTGAATCAAGTCTAGGGACTTTTCCTGAGCAAGGCGAACACTGTACCACTTGATCCACAGTGCCACGTGGGTTTTTTGGTGGTTCATTGGAGATAACAGTCTAACAGGCTTTCCTTGTCTAGGCTGACTTTGAACGGTGGTCTTCAGATCTCAGCCTCCAGAGAAGCTAGAGTTCCAAGTGTGAGCCACTGGCATCTGGCCTATTGTTTTTGACAGTCTTGGGGCTTCTTTTCCTCAAGGCTAGTGCTCTACCACTTGAGCCCCTCCACAGCTTCTGGCTTTTTCTGAGTATGTGGCACTGAGGATTAAAACCCTGGCATTCATGCTAGCTGAGTGAGCTCTTTAACACTAAGCCACATTTCTTGCCCCACCCTTACAATTTTATCCCTCAACTTGCCTATCCTCAAGAAAAGGCTTCTGACTATAAATCATCTAAAGAGATCACTATAGTAAGGTGTGCAAAGGTAAAACACAGCTCATACTTGAGTGAGACTCTAAACATGTGAAGACTGTGACAAATGCCTCCATTTAATTATGTATCATGTTTCAACACTTAATAAAATATTAATGAAAAATGAGTTAATGTCCTAAATTATTGTGTATAATTTTATAATCTATGTTCAAAATGTAATAAATATTATGTGTATAATAATAAAACAATAAATTAATGAATCAAATAAAAATAAAATACAAAATCAATAGTATCATAATATGTAATAAACATACATATGCAAGTATATATCATATATTACACATGTATAGAAATAGTGTTTCCATTGCAGGGCCTTCATTCAGGCCCTGGGAACTCTAGCCTGAATTTCTTTTCCTCAAGGACAGTGAGATTTGCCTTCACCTATGGTGCAAAAGAGTTACCTGGACAGTGAGATCAAATCCCAGCAATAGCAGAAATACTGGCACCAGTTCCAAGACTGAGACTTAATTTTTTTTAATGGAAGCAGTTATGTTTATTCAGTTTCATACTGAGCATTAAACAAAAATGCAGTGGCGAATTTTGTACAGCTATTCAGACATCCTTCCTTTACCCCTAAAGTGCTTCTCTGAGAAATATATTGTTTCATTTTTTGTACATTTTTATTGTATAAATGTTGGACAGAGGGGTTACAGTTACATGAGCAAGGTAATGAGTACATTTCCTATTGAGCATTGTTGCTTCTTCCTTTGTTTTCCCCCTACCATACCTTATCTACCATCTCCACAACTACTCTCACTGCCCCGGTAAGTGGCTTATATTTTTTTATTTTTGGCTTGGCACAGGGTTTGAATTCAAGTAGTGACAACACTGCACCTTCCCACACATTGCTACAGATTTACCAAGACCCTGAGTTCAAATCCCAGGCTAGGAAATAAAACTGGCAGAAATTCCAAACAAGTGAGCTTTATTTTTTTATTTAATTAATTAATTAATTAATTTTTATTTGTTTTTTTTTTTTTTGACCAACAATGGGGCTTGAACTCATATCGTGGAAGTCTGCCTTAGCTTCGATCACCCTAGGCTGTGGTGCAGCATCTGGATCCATATTCGATTGGGGGATCCAAGGCCCAGAGGGATTCCAGGAAGAAAAAAAAAAGCTGGAAAGCACAAAAAGTGGTGAGCTGCAGAGAGCTGGAGGGTTTTAGGATTTTTTTCTTTGCAAGGTGACTATCCTGGGTCTTAATTACCTGGTTGCAAAGTGGAGCTGACCTGCCATTGCTGAAAGCTGGCGGGCTATCAGGGAAACCATAGGCCAACCTGTCAACATAGGCTCTTGGTTCAAACCCAGTCCTGACACCTAATAATGGTAGAAGAATGCAAGGGACTTGTTCCTTTGCATATGAATGCCAATTGAAAGAGTAGTTCATGCACAAATTGAGTCTAAAATTGGATGCAATAATCCTAGGTTGCTGATTGATCCTAATAGTTTATTAAGCATGAAAAGAATAATATTCCTTTAATCGTGGAAAAATAAATACCTAAGAGTTGGTAGGAAAGTAGTAGGTGTCATTCAGTCATAGAAGGCTCTGGCACTGTTTACCAATGTTTATTTATTTGTATACCACCATCTGCCTATCGATTTATCGCTGTTTTGGCCAAACCTGGGGCACAAACTAGCGCCTAGTAACCACCTGACAGCTTCATTGGCTAGAGGATGCCATGCTCACACTCACCCATTCATGAATTCGGCCTGCTAGGTCCTGCGTTCAGATCCTAGCAATACCATGCATGATGGAGAACACATCTACAAATCTAGATGCTATGTGATAGGATGTAAACAATATAATAAATGTTATAGGTGTCATCAGAGTCAATAAAACAAATGGTAAATAAATGAATAAAACAAGAAATAAAATAAATAACTACACCATACATGATATGGACTGAACATCTGTATGGAAGTAGAAATCCTTTCTTTAAAAGGTATATAAGGAGTATGTTTTCCAGGACTGAGGCTTGAATTCAGCCCCCCTAGGAGGAGGGAATGGCAGGATATCCTGGGATTCTCGTTTCTGGACCTAGAAAGAGCCATGGGATGCAACTGTTATCATCCTTGAATGAGTAGTTTGTGCATGATGGGAGTAGAAAATGATAGGCAAGACTCATGAGATATCAATTATTTGTAATGAAGAGTTGATGAAGCATGACAATAATCATCACAGTCATGAAATGAAGGCATCAGGAAAGATCCAAAAATCGGAAGTCACACGGTAGATTGGATTCCATCACAGGTCGCCTTCTCTCCTACTCTATACAAATATGTACTTATTTGCATACTAAATTCAGCTTATGAATGGATGACTATTGTGCTCTCCTTCTCCCTCCCCAGTGACTCAAACTCAGGTCCTGGGAATGGCCTAGCTCCTTGGTGGTTCACAGGCTGCTGTGCTCATATGGACCCATTTGCCAATTGGGCTTGCTAGGCCCCGAGTTCAGATCCCAGCCTGCCAAAATATTCATACTGATGTCAGAAGCCAATCGTTGCACCTGTTTTCCTTTCCTGTTTAAGTCCTGGGTCTCAGCTAGGATGGAGAATGCATGGGCCACCCTGTGGCCATGGGAATAGGGTGTCATCCACGTCAGCCGAGTTATACCTGTCACCATATACTCAAGAAAATACACAATATATCCATGAATAGCATACAAAATAGAGAATAACTACACTAAAGGCACGATGCAGTCCAAACACAGATGTGAATATACATCCCATGTTTCAATGATGAATTGAGGACTCTTGTGGCCTCCCTAGGGCTCGATCTCAGCTCCTGGGAACAGACCAGCGCCTTAGTGGTTCACAGGCTGGTGTGCTCACGTAGACTCATTGGGCAGTTGGGTCTCCTAGGCCCCGAGTGTGAATCCCAGCACTGCCAAAAATTCACCCTGATGTGAGAAGCCAGTCATTGCACCTGTTTACAGGAAAACAGGTGCAAGTTCTGGGTCTCAAGTAGAATGGAGAATGTATAAGCAACTCTATACTCATGGGACTAGGTTGTCATCCAGGTCACCACAGTTATATCTGTCATCTTATACTCAAAAAAATGCACAATATATCAATGAATAAGAGACAAAATAAAGAGAATGACTACACCAAATGCAAGATGCTGCCCACCCATGTATGGAAATATAGATCCTTGGTTTAATTATGAATTTATGACTATATTGTCCCCCACCAGGGCTCGATCTCTGGTCTAGGGAATGACCTAGCGCCTTAGTGGCTCACAGGCTGGTGTGCTCACGATGACCCTTTCACCAATTGGGTCTGCTAGGCCTTGACTTCAAATCTTAGCACAGCCAAAAGTTTCATCCTGATGTGAGAATCCAATCGATCTACCTGTTTTCCTTTCCTGTGAAAGTCCTGGGTCTCAGAGAGGATGGAGAATGCTATATAGGCAACTCTATAGCCATAGAAATAGGTTGTCCAGGTCAGCACAGTTATATCTGTCACCATACTCAATAATATACACAATATATCCATGAATAAATAAAAAATAAAAAAATCTACACTGAATGCAAGATGCATACGACACCTGTAGGTAAAGAGAGATCCTATGTTTAAAAAAGATTGGTTTATTATTTTGTCCTGTGCTGGGGCTTCAAATTAGGCTCTGGACTGGGACTGACATTCTAGTCTTTAAGGATGGTGAGCTTCCCCTTCCCCCACTGTGCCACAGAGCTACCCAGACTTGTGTTAAAATCCCAGCACTGACAAAAATTCATCCTTATGTCAGAAAGCAATCGTTGCACATGTTTTCCTCTCCTGTGAAATGCGGGGTCTAAACAAGGATGGAGAATGCATAGGCAACCCTATAACCATAGGAACAGGTTGTTATCCATGTCAGCACAGTTATACCTGTCACCAAACTCAATAAAATACACAATACCTCCATGAATTAGTCACAAAATAAGAAGTACACTGAATGCAAAATGCTGTCCACACATGTATGTAAATATAGATCCTATGTTTAAATAATGAATTTATGACTATAGTGGGGCACCCTGAGGATCAATGTCAGATCCTGGGAATGGCCAAGCTCCTTAGTTACTCACAGGCTGGTTTGTTCACCTTGACCTATTCACCAATTGGTCCTGCTAGGCCCTGAGACAGATCCCAGCATTACCAAGTGGATCATGAAGTAAGAAACTGAGTGTGAAAATTATTTTTCTTTTCTCTGAGAGTCCTGGGTGTTAAGCATGATGGAGAACATGTCTACAAATCTAGATGCTATGTGATAGTATATCATCAATGTAATAAATGGAGTGGGTGTCATCGTAGTAAATAAAATCAATGGTAAATAGATGAATAAAAAAATACAAGGAACAACCACACCAAACATGTATGGACTGAACATCTATAGGTAAGTATAAATCCTATCTTTACAATGTATATAAATAGTATGTTTTCCAGGGCTGGGGCTTGAATTCATGCCTAATGAATAGGCCTGACTTTCTTATCTTCAAGTATGGTAAGATTCCGCTTCATCCACAGTGCTGCAGGTGTACCCAGACCCTGAGTTCAAATCGAAAACTGTGCAGAATAAACAGTGCAAATTGCAAGCCAGAGAGCTAATTTATTTTTTATTTTATTTTATTTTATGCTCAGCACGGCACTTGAACTCAGGTCGTGGCAACTCTGCCTCATCTTTGATCACTCAAGGCTGGGATGGAGCCACTGGACCCTTAGCTGCTCCTGGGATCCTAAACCCCCAGGCCTTGCAGGGAAAAAATGCACAGAAAAATGCTGTGAGACAGCTTTTTATGTTTTCTTCCTTTGCACGGTGACCTCCTGGGTCTAAATGACACTGTTGCAAAGGGTACTTCACCTTGCATTGCTGAAGACTGGCAGAATACCGGGAAAACCATAGGCCCACGTGGCAATGTAGGCCCTGATTTCGAATCCCTGTCCTGACACAACCAATGGCAGGAGATACTAAGAGACTTATTCTCATCAATAGGAATAACAATGGAATGTTATCAATGTCACGGTTGAATGAGTTGATTGTGAATGATGCTTCTATAAAATTAGACAGCATAATTTCAGGAGGCTGATTGATTTTATTTAATATTATGAAGCATTAAAAGAAAACTATTACAGGAACACAATAATTTCAAGACTCAGAGTTCATTAATAGTTTAAAGATGAAAGCAATAACAATAATTACATGGAGGTATAATAAATATCCAAGAATTGGTACAAATGTAGTCTATATAAGTGAATAATGGACAGACATCTCTGGAATGGTATAAAGATATATATTTATTAGTATACTGCCACCTGCATGTCAATCTGTTCTTATTTTGTCAATCCCTGGGGCTCAATCTTAGGTCGTAGGAACTGCTCAATTTGCCCCAGGATGGCATGTGGACACTCAACCATTCATGAATTTGGCCTTGTAGGCCATGAGTTCAGATGCCAGCACTCCCAAACAATGAATCATGGAGTAAGAATCTGATGGTGACATGTTTTCCTTTACTGTGAATCTTCTGGGTGTCAGGTATGAAGTGGAATACATATGCAGACCTATGTCCTATGTAATCAATGTAATCAATGTTCTATGTGTCATAATAGTCAATAAAATAAACGGTCAATACATGATTAAAACAAAAAATAAAATGAATAACTCCACTGAATGCAATATGGAGTCAACATATGTATATAAATATAAATCATATATGTAAATTGTACATGAGTAGGATATTTTCTAGTGGTGGGGATCAATTTCAGGCTTAAGGAACAGACTTGATTTTCTTGACTTCAAGGAGGAAATCTTCCCCTTCCCACACAGTGCAAGAGAGTTACCCAGACCATGAGTTCCAATCCCAGTCTTGGCAGAAAAAATGGCACCTTTATAGTATATAAGGTCCATTTCTTAGGTATTTCATTATGCCTCCATTTTATGAATGTGATCGTTTAAATGCTTAATAAAGTTTTAATTAAAATCAATCAGTGTCTTATAATATAATTGTGTATCATTTTATCCTAGAATTATTCAAGAACTGTTCAATCATGACTTACATCACATTACATTGGTAATCATATGGATAGGAACAAGTTTCTTAGGATCTCCTACCATTTAGAGGTGGCAGGACCTGGATTCGAATAGTGGGCTCCAGCTCCCACCACTTCAACCTGAGGATAGGGAACTCATCAGTCTGTCCAAGAACATAAACAAGACCAGTGATTAGGCAGGCCCAGTGGCTCTCAGCAATCCTCCTTGTTACTTACAAGGCTGTGATGGGAGGATCAAAGTTATCCTAAGTAGGAAAGTCCTTGAGACCCCTGTCCAACTTCAGTGCCAACAAAGCCAGAAGAAGAGCCGTGTAGCTCTTGTGGTAGAGGGCTAGCCTTGAGCAAAAGCAGCTCATGGACTGTGCTCAGATCCTGATTTCAAGGTTTGGGACTGGCAACAAATAGGCACACACAAGAATCTGTGCAGCCATCTGGTTAAAGCAGGTTACCCTCTTGTCCCCAACTGAATTGGACATAGTTCCCTGGGAAAGTGGCTGGGGGAGTTGCTGTCATCTTGACTCTGCCCATGCTGCCTGCATCACATGATTCTGGCCACACCACCATTCTTTCATGTTTCTTTCTGACCAATGGAATACAAGAATGGTGGCCACGCCCACATTCCATGCTGCCTCGTACCCCCTGGGATTCCCTAGGTTGGTTGTCACCACTACCAGCAGTTGAAGAAGGTAGAGATGGCTGAGTAGTGAACAAGAGTCTTGAAGCTACTTTGGAGTAGGAAATTGATGTGCCCTCCTGCTTCCCAGCCCCCTCCCCTGCTTCCTCCAAGGCACTGTATTTCAAACCTCGGTTGGTGGCAAGCTGCTGGCAGGCTTGCAGCCCTGACCTGGTCCCGGCCCCTAGTCCTCTGCTCTGGACCTGAGTGTCTGCAATGCCCCCTCCATTGCTGCTCACCCCACCAGGAGCATCCACCAACAACTTCTCCCAGCAGCACAGGTGAGTGGTCGCCCAGTGAGCCTGCACCCTGCAACACCGGTACCTGGTGACACCCCCATAGGTCACGGACTTGCACCTCCCTCACACCCCACAGTCCAGCCAGGGTTCTGCCACTAATGCGCCCCAAGGGTAGGGGGTGGGTGTTAACCCGGGGATCCCACTCCCATCCCTAGTGACCAATGTCCCAGGAAAAGGGCAGATGCAGTGATGGGTGAAAAGGGAGCACCACATCGTCCCTGGCCTGGAGCAGTGGGAGCTACAGAGCCATGCATCTGCACCCTTTCTCTCCCTAGTGGGAACTTGGTGGCTTTAGTCAAAGGTGGGGAACAGCACCTCCACACCTGCCTTCTCAGGTCTTTTCCTTTTTTCTGGGCATGGGGGTTGTTCGATACAGAAGATAGACCCCCCCCTTGCTGTGTGAGCTCTTGTCTTCTGTGCTTGGTCATCCTTTCACCTGAAGAGGGTCCCAGAAAAGCCCAGAAGGGAGGTGAAGGGCGCTGGCGGTCAAAGCAGAAGGTGAATATCTGGGAGGAATAACCCCAACCCCACACACATACATACACCTGGCCTGTTCCCCTACCCCTCAGCTGTCAACAGTTCTCACAGGGTCATCACCTTTCCCAGCTCTGCCAGCATGTTCTGATGCTTGGTCCATTTGGTCTCCTCGTCCTCCCCAAGAATCCACCAATTAGCCCAGAAGCATGTAGGCCAGAAGGAAGGAGTATATCGATGTATGTAGCCTCAGGACTCCATCCATTTCACCAACAATGCCCCACCCCTGGTCAGACACCCTTCTGAGGTCAACATGACCCTCTGCTAGTTTTCTTCCCCAGGCTCTGAGGAGACACCTGTCTCAGGACTCCTTCACCCAGCATCCTGGCCTAGGGTTTTGGTGAATGTAGAGTCAAGGCTGGTTGTTCCCAAGGGGAAGGATCTGACCCTGGAGAAACGGAGAGGCGGGGTGGTGTTGCATCATTTGAGTGGTGCTCCCCTTGGGTGGGAGCCCCTGGTTGTCTCAAGGGAACCTCCATGCTCCAGCTTGTACATTGTCCCAGATGAGGAATGAACAGAGGCACTGCTCTGAGTCGTGTGTGTGTGTGTGTGTGTGTGTGTGTGTGTGTGTGTGTGTGTGTGCATTAGAGAAACAGAGACAGGAAGAGAGAGAGAGAGAGAGAGAGAGAGAGAGAGAGAGAGAGAGAGAGAGAGAGAGAGAGAGAGAGAGAGAGAGAGAGAGAGAGAGAGAGAGAGAGAGAGAATGAGAGAGAGATATCTTTCTGTCCCGACCCACAGGACTTCAACCAGGGCAATGAACCTAAGCGAGAAGGAATGAAGGGACAAGAGACACGAAGAAGGACAGCAAGACAAGGATTCTGATCAAGCTGCCAAATTTTATTTTTCACACAGGGGTATTTATATGCTTAGAATAAGGAAGCTTTTTCATTGGCCGTAGCAGCTGCAAGATGTTTGCTTAGGGCAATGTGAAAAGGTGGTCCATAGCAGCTACCTGGTCTTTGTTTGGGGCAGGATGAAAAGACCAGATTCTGTAAATAACCTTGAGAGATGTTCCAGCGAGATAGTCAAGCTTATCATGCAGAGAGACTCCCTGCAGGGCTCCCGACATCTCCCCCTTTGTTATTTAGAAAATTGACCATCAATTGTTGGCTGCTCTTTTTGAGGGGGTGACAGAGGCTCTGTTCCTCTAAGGGCCCAGGGTTTTTCTCTGCTCTGAGCAAGCATCCTCACTCTGGGTGGGGAGTTTTACAGGCCTTGGCATGTTTTTTGAGGAGATGGCTTGTGGATATGCATGCCAACCTTCATGCACCAGAGCTTGCCACTCAGCGGTCTTGGGTTTTGGGATCTCGTGGATCGATCCCCCTGCAGTCTTAACTGCACCCTTGATTTGAGCATTTTTTTCTTCCTCCCATAGGTGCATCCTCCCCCAAGCGCAGGGGCCTATAGGAGGAGGGGCGAACCTATCCCTTATGGCAATAGGTCTTGCCCGTTGAATGGTCAGGAGTTATGAATAAGGAGAAGGATTTTCTAAATAAGAAAAGAAAGGGGGGCTGTTTCCCACTGGAACGAGCTCATGGCAAAACACTAATTAAAAGCCTGGGGTAAATCCTAGATCTCAATGCCGCAGTCTGCCATATCAAGGCGATGGTGATGAACCTGTATGGGCTTAGAAGCCAAGATATTAATCTGTTATTTAATAAATTCAAACAGGATGGTCCATGTCTGGAGTTCTAGCTGCATCTGCAAGAGAAAAGGCATCATCCTCTGGGGAAGGTTTCCCCTGGGTTGTGGTAAGCCATTAACCTGTTTTATCAAGCATTCTGGCAGCCACCTTGGGGCCACTTGTTCTTGATCTACAAGACAAAGAGTGGTAGGGAGTGGTCTACCTGTAGCTTGGGAGGACATTTCCCCTTGGCTTTGTTTGCTGAAGGGACATTCACGCGCAAAGTGACCAGGTTGTTTACAATTAAAGCAAGTATGTGAGCTGGGGACTGAACCTTGAAAGGGCTTGGTAAAGGCAGCACCCATGGCGAGTCCCATGGGGTGGGCAGTTCCTACTCCAGCACAAAGCCTGACGAACTCAGAGAGGTCACCCTTGTTTTTATGTGGTCGGAGGACATCTTGACATGCCGGATTAGCATTTTCAAAGGCAAGATGTTTAACAAAGGCACTTTCACTTTCACTAGGCCCAAGAAGCCTTTCTGCAGCCAAGTTAAGCCGCGAGACAAAAGTCACTGTAGGGTTCATCTGGCCCGTGTCTAACTTTTGCCAGGGAAGTAGTAGCCGATCCCTTTTGAGGGAGACGCTTCCAAGCATAAAGGCCAGCATTTTGAATTTGTGCCAAAAGTCCGGCAGGAAAGCGCGCCTGTTTAACATTGGTATCAAAGGGCACATTACCCAAAAGTTTAGTATAGGTCCAGGTTTTTGAAGATGTTTTTGCCAAATTTTTTTGCGCGGTCTCTCTACATTGTTCCTTAAAGTCCACATTCCATAAAACAAAATCACCCCCACTAAGGGTGGCGCGGGCCAGAAACTTCCAATCATTGGGGGTGAACCAGCACGCACTTTGGTTTTCTAACAAGGCTAACATATATGGGGCAGTCAGGCCATATTGGGCACATGCATTTTTAAGCTTTTCAACAAACCGAAGCCTAAGCCTCTTATACTCTTGTTGGCCTTTTCCCTGGGTGGGTTGTTCCTCTTCATCCCCAGTATCCTGTTCCTCATCCTCCTTTTCCTCTTCTTCTGATTCATCCTCCCCACCCTCTGAGGTCTTATCTGTCTGGCTCCAAGTTACTGGAAAGGCGAGAACTGATTGATGGCCTGATCTAACCTTAATTTTATCAGGCGTTTTTGGCGTATCGGCCAAGGCCAGTATGCGGAGTTCATAATCAAGGGACCACAGTTCTTTTAAAAGTTGAAGGTGTTCTCGCTTATGTTGAAGAGTCTCGGATAAAGGTGCCAGGTTAGGTAAAGGGCGGGAAGAAAAAAATCTGGATCTGGAGGGGCAGTGGGCCCTTGAAAGGCCAGGTCACAAAAGGGAGGGATTTTCAATAAATTGACCAGCAGTCATATCTAATACAACTGATGGGCAAGCCGTGGGGGGCCGAGAGGCATTTTGGAGAACCTCTTCTCCTGCTTTTACAAGTTTTAAAATTCCACTATCAAATAGAGAACATTTCAAAACTTCATTAATCAAATTCCAATAGGAAAAGGCGGTAGCAGGAACCTTTTCCGGACCAAAGGTTTCATAATAATCTTTTAAACAATCTCCTACTCTTCGCCATCTTTTTGCATCTATGATTCCTACAAGTCCTCTATGAATGAGAAAAATAATTCTAAATCCTTTTTCTTAACCCACGTTCCCCATGTCTTGAGGGCCTCCTTGAGGTCTGACAGAAATAGATCATGTGACAATGTTG